>NW_018407749.1:1405091-1454324 GCF_002113885.1 Mizuhopecten yessoensis | reverse complement strand
ATTTTGTTCATCATTGAGTTAATCAAAAGAATCAGGGCTTCAAGACATTGGTCCAATAGGTCTGTTGAGAGCGCATCCAGCTCGCACGACGTCGATTGCGAGGTCATGATGATATTGCGCAACTCGTCCAGGGTTGTTGGTGAGAGTTTTATCAATCAAATTTAATATCGGCAGTTATGACAGCGATATCGTTGTCCGCAGTAGAGAGTCACTTCACCAATATGTTCCCCATCGTGCTGATTTTATTCAGAAAGTAATCACTAAACTTGCTTGAGCAGTCTTTTTCAGAAGTACAACTTGGTAAGATGATTTCACATTTCTGACCCATTATGACTTTAGTGAGTTTAAAAAGCTGTATATTGTCCTTTTCACATTCTGCGATCTTTGTGAATAATTATCCTTCTTAGATTGAATGAGAAGTAAACGAACTAGCTGGCATTGTTCCCTATAAATCTGTAAGTGAACGGTTAGTTTAGTCCTTCGCCACCGTCGATCCGCTTTTATGCGGTTCTGCTTTAATAACACCACGGCGAATTTGGTCTCATAGTTATCACCTTAGTCTGTAGAGATGCATGTTCTCTATAAGCACACCCATCGGCTGGACTGGATGGGAATCCGACAAGGTATGGTTCATGAAACTGTTTAATGCACAAGTGTATCATACATTGATGAAAATGTGGTACCGCGTTTCCAAAATGCATGATTATTTGGCCTGATAATAACACACAACAATTTCCCGAGGTAAGCTGAAGACGTCAACCAGTTTCAAATGGCGAGATCAAACTTTTTTTGTCGAATTCATAGTCAAGAAACGAGACTTACTTTTAACAATAGCCGTTGAATGATATGCTGGAAGTCAATCGATTTTATAGCCACCATTTTCATATTTCCAAATATGATACCAACTCGTTAGGGCCTTTGTGGAAATGCAGTCATCTTGTTTTTTTAGGCCATATTATGTTTTCTCCCATCTCAGCGAAAAAAGGTCGATGTGTCCTTTGTGAAACACCAATGTGGGATACGAGTGTTCCACATAGGTGCACTTGGTGATTAATACTATTATTTGGCGTCACAAATGATTGCCATTCTAATTACGGCAAAGTATATATTCTACTACAATATTGATCACAAATATGGACTCGGCTTTCAATTACAAGCTAAATAAGATAAAATAGATAAATATTGTCTGTATTAATTTTCCTGACAGGGATGTTTTCTTCGTTTGTTAATCAATTATTTCACTTCAAACACGTGATTGGAAGGGGGTGGGTCGATACTAGTAATGGTACTCCAGGGTTAGCCTTTATTCACGGCCAATCATTCATTGAAACATCAGTGGTGGAAGCCGAGCGTATTTCAACATCGGAGTTGAATTGCACAGCATTGCATTGTAACAAGATGAAACATTTCTTGTTTTTCCTTTTTACTGTTTTTCTATGCAGTAACGTTGTCGACACGACAACAATGAGATTTAGTAAATTACTATTACAAGATTTGTTTCAAAATTATTCCAAAGACATCCGACCAGTAGAGGATCAATCGAAAGCCGTGACTGTAAACATGAACCTTGATGTTGTCTCCATCAACGACTTTGACGAAGTAGCTGGAACAATATCGGTGGTCATCATCTTGTACATTTCTTGGACTGACGAAAGTTTGGTTTGGAATTCCAACTCGTATGGAAACACAACTGTATTGACGATTACACAGAGGAAACTTTGGCTTCCCAAAATGTTCTTATGCAATCCAGCAGATTCATTTCTACCAATTGCCAGTAATCACTTCAAAGTCAATGTTATAGTAAATGGAACTGTACTATGGACACCTGGTGCTTTGTTGAAAGCAACATGTACACCGGATGTTTCTAATTTCCCGTTTGATCAACAAACATGCACACTATCAGTGAGCCCATGGGGATACTCGAGCAAAGAAGTGAATCTGAATATACCTTCTTCAACTGTTTTTTTCTCTTATTTTTATAAAAATACTGAATGGGATGTGATAGGATCAGCTACAATGCGTTGGTCGCAATCTTTTGACATTGCATATTACTATATAACTATCAAAAGACGTCATATGAATTTTATTGTGAGTGTTGTGATACCAATTATCATGTTGGCCTTTGTGAACCCTTTCGTTTTTATTCTGCCATTTGACTCAGGAGAGCGGGCGTCATACAGTATCACAGTGTTACTGGCTTTCACGGTGTATATGACGGTGGTGAGTGACCGGATGCCAGCTTCATCAGAACCTATGTCTTTTATTTCTTACTACCTTCTTACAATGGTTGGCATCAGTGTAGTCATAGTAACGATGAATACATTTCAAATGAGAACATACAGTAAACACGATGTCGACGAACCGGTTCCTGAATGGGTGAGGAAAGCTTATATGCACATTCAAAATCTATTTCGGGGGAAACAGATAAAAGCTAATGAGCAGTATGAAAGGCCTCCTGGAGCCGACGGTAAAGCAAACAACGGATTGGAAAACAAGGGAACACAACCAATTAATCTGGAGTCTTCAAACAGGAGTATCGACATATTCTACGCCAGTATATTACCTGTATCGCAGGTAAAAGAGAAAGTTAAGGCTGACACCGTCTCCGTGGTTACCGACCATCAACCAGAGGTAGTGACTTGGCACATGGTGGCGAAGATAGTCGATAAGTTTTACTTCGTCCTGTTTTTGGTAGCCACTGCCTTTGCAACTGTTGCATATTTCATCAGAGTCAATTAAATCTTATGTAAATAGGAAGTGAATCAAAGGGTTGAGTGCAAAATTTTTTTAATTGTGTCCCAGTGTAAAGCTTTCACCTAAGCAGATTAACAACTGTAGGATACACTCTAGCTTGACAGTATAATGTTTCTATTCATAACTGTACAGTTCATGCTTCATGTACCAACCGTGTGTGGAACTACCAAATAACTACAAATAATATGTGACGGGTACATGCATGTACAAATGAAGTTACATATTGTACATTGAAGTAACGTCCGATTTTTATTTTGATAGATGTGGAATCTTCCACAAGGAAGATACTGTTCGTTTCTGTCTTAGTTGTTCCAAATTACTGGTAGACTATGGGGAAGACTACGCCTGACTATGGGGAAGACTACGCCTGACTATGGGGAAGACTACGCCAGACTATGGGGAAGACTACGCCTGACTATGGGGAAGACTACGCCAGACTATGGGGAAGACTACGCCTGACTATGGGGAAGACTACGCCTGACTATGGGTTTAACGAGAGTGTGATCAATTGGATTCACTTTCAAAGTGGTTTAAAATAATAGGGTCTTTCTTTCAAAAGTCTGCAATCTGCATGAATACGTAGTTTTTTCGTCAGACAAGAAATTAAAAATCGATGATTAAAGAAGAAGACTTGCTTGGTGAACGAGAATGCAATGCATTTTACAATTTCGTTGAAGGTATTGAGCTAATCATCGTGGCATCGTGAATTTTCCCTTCCTTAGTACCATATCCTACAATGATATCATTTCACAGTAGCTAACCTCATAAAAGCTATTTGCTCTATCTCATATTCGCTACCAGATTTTTCAATAAGTGATGATTTTGTCTTTGAATAAGAAGACATTCGAGAACTGCTTCCGTTTATAGCTTCCAATATCCGTCTCGTTACTTTTGGTATGGCAAATAACGGTCACTCATCTCTGTAATACCTGTAATTTCTCTCCTCGGGTGCAAGTCTGTATACTTTCCTTACTTCCGAATCAACATTTCAGACACATGCCCTGATGGGGTGAAACTTTCAATATCCATTTTCTATACTTATAAAAGGATTTTAGAGAGAGACATATCCAAAATATAGAAATAATTTCAGTATTATATAAAAAAAATACGTCGCCATGATTACTTATATAACCAATTCAAGCTAGGGATACAGGCCCTCTTAGCCTCTTGTTATTCACATGAAATACATAATTGTCTGAATAATTGAATACGGCTATTTGCCAATAAATAGCGTTCAAAGCAACAGTAAAAATAGCCACAACAAAGATTCAAAGATTCAGTAAAACAATAGAAATGAACATAAGCACGTTTGACGTCATTAAAATTCCAAATACATTATTATTGAACGAACAAATCACAAGAGTCCTTATCTCAACAGTCACTCATTCAATACAAACACTCTCTATAAGTCAATACGGTACATACAATTTAACACCACTTAATTGTCATCTCTTTGTCGTATCGACTTACCTAGAATGTACACATCATACCAATTTATATTGTAAAATATCATTGATTAGTATTTGTTTTCTGATTCATCTTAAATGTGTTTATTCTAATAACAATGACACGCATTAACACCGCATATACTTACTGGGGTGAATATTAAATATGGGGTGAATATTGATTGAACTTCCATTTAGAACGTTTGTTGGTCAATGCTGTCAAAAACACGTGATAGGAAGAATGGTATGATACTGATGAAGTCTGTCATCCGTCAAAGCAGCATCAGTGTTGATAGTCCAGGGTATTTTAACAGAGGATTTGAATAAACACAACAGTTCATTTGAAAACAAATGGAGCGTTTCATTTTCTTGTTTCTCACAGTTCTGTGCAGTAAAGCTGCCGATGCGACTTCAAGGAATTTGTTAAATTACTATTCTAGATTTGTTTCAAAAATATTCCAAAGACCTCCGACCAGGGTGCCGTTTCACGACGCGCACGTAAATTTACGGGTACCTGTAAACCGTACGTAAGTTTTTGGTCCGTTTCACGACTTACACGCAAGTTATGAGTGCACGTAAATAAGTTAAGGGTACCCGTAAATTACGCCATAATCCGCACGTAACTTACACCAACAGTGTCAGCAAAGGATCAAGCACTTATTTGCCTGAAGTGCTACATGAAGTATCTTCGGAACANGCATTGTGTCGTTCTAACCAAATATACTCCAGTGGGCATTACGTAGGTGGCGAGTGTGTCTAAACCAACAAAACACAAGTAAAGGCCAGTTTTTCCAGTATTTTACTTCGATGGTAATAGCGACGGCCTTTTAATTACTTTATATTCCATGTAATTCTGCATCTATTAATTAAAATTTAATGAAGCCAATTGTGATGAAATTGAACAAAATTATGAGAATTGATATTTCACAACAATGCCCGGGGCATATCATTTTCGTTAGCTGATTTTGAAGATATGATAAAATATATACTGCTCAATAGTTATTCCGATCGTTTTTCATGTTTAATTCGCAATTGTGCGAATTTGCTATTCATTCTAAGAAAAAGTACAAAAGTAATACGAAATAAAAATGTGGGAAATTCTATTTCACGGTATATCATTTTCTTTTTTAACATTTCCGATTGACTTTAAAATGATTTAAAGAAAAACGTGTAGAAATGTATGATAGATGTTATATACAATGACGTGTCGTACATATAAGTCTGCTACGTCATTTCTGCTTTTGGGTTGTATGCTATTTTACTGTTGTTGTTTTTTTAATAATTTCCCTTGCCTCGTTTATTTTGTCCCATTTTAACGACATTTTGTGTACATCTGCAGAATTATCCAACGCTTCCGTTGGTTAAATTGATGTTATCACCAATTTCTCAGTTTTTCATCCATAATGAGTTTATTGGCAATTGTGTCCTATAGGAAAGACGTCAACAGTAAATTTGATGTAGAGATGTAAAATGATATCTCAATAACAGAACCAGAGATTTATGTACTTGTAAATACTACTAGCAAGGACAACGTGTACTTTTCTGACAGTATGTAACATATGAAAGTTGTATGTCAAAAGAATTCATGATATTTATTGAAAAAATTGTTGATAGATACAATGGAGAAATTAGTCACTTTTCTCATTCTATTGTCAATATGCAAGTCCTTGATTAATACTGAGCAAATCTGGCCCTCTGGTTCAACGATGTAGGATCCATGTCTTTTCGGTGCAGTGCATGTATTGCTGCTAACGGCGGACATAACCGATATTGACGTTATGAACTTGCTCAGGATACACTTCGTTTTTTGTTGTACCGTCGGAATGAAAGTGGTGTTCTTTAGACAATTTTGAATACACTGGTCTTTTATCTTTGATGAAATGTGTCTTTTACAATTCTGAAGCAAGTTGCTATGGTAAGTTTTGAAGTTATTGCTTTACATAATTGTTTTATCTATTCGGCATATATTGTGTGTATTTGGGGGATTATGAAAAAAATTCAGATGAAAGATACTGATGATGAATTGATAAGAATGGGTTGAGTTCCTAGTTGACAATATTTTTGCTGAGTTTGGAGGTGTGATTTTGGAGGTGTGATTTTACAAGATTGCTGGCTTTCATTTTAGAGCAAAACCGTGCCCCTCTCCTATCCAGTTCTTATTTATACGGGACTGAATTTATTTAAGAACTGATCAGGACTGGTAACAAATACCTTTCCTAGTGTTTCAATTCCACTTTCAGATATGGTATTGGCGATGTCCCGTCTTCAAAAACCCCCCATAAATGTATTGACCACGTCGATCGTACTTGATGAAGGAAAGACTCCTCTGTATCAATTGCTCTCCTCGACCTCACTTACAACATGACCAACAGGGACGGCTTGATATTAAGATGTACGATAAACATGTCATTGTTTTTATTTTCCTATCATGAACTTGCTTCACAAACCTACGTTGTTTACCTACCGCACGAGCTTACTGCATACACGGGGAAGTAATTGAATTACCTTAATCAGCATTTTCTTCCTGGTCCGATACTGGTTAAGGAACATATGGATAATTATGTTTTTAGGTCACCTGAGCTTTGCTCAAGTGACCTATTCCGATCACTTTCCGTCCGTCGTCGTCTCGGGCGACGTGCGTCGAGCGTAAACTTTTTACATTTTCAACTTCTTTCAATTATCTTTGGTATTTGAGGCTATAGAATTGTAAAATTGGGATTCCTACCCCAACCCCTGGGGCCAGGGTGGGGCCCTAAAGGGAAAATTAACCAATATTTAAAACATATTATTCTTCAGAATCAGAGGTACTACAGTTATTCTCTCTACATGGATGGAAATATCATCAGGGGCTTTATTGAAATTGTTAATTTCAGGACCCCCGAGCTATCCGTTCTCCCTTGGGGAGGGGTAAAAGTTTACTATAGTTTATATAGGGAAATAACACTTTTAGGTATATTTTTGCAATTTTCTGTAGGAAATTATTCTTACTTGGGGAGAATTATCCTTGGAGGAAGATGGTTTTAAAATGTAAAATTGGTATTCCTACCCCAAACCTAGGGGCTGGGGCGCCCAAAGGGAAAATTAACCAATATTTCAAAAATCTTCTTCTCATGACTCAGAGGTACCGCAGTCATTTTCAGTGCATGGATAGAAAGATCATCCGCTTTATTGAAATTTTCAATTTCAGGACCCCTGAGCCATCCGTTCCCCCTTGGGGAGGGGGTAAAGTTTACTATAGTTTATATAGGGAAATAACACTTTTGGGTATATTTTATCCATTTTCAGCAAAAAATTGTTCAAACTTGGTCAGAATCATCTTTGGTGGATAACATTGTAAAATTGGATGTCTTGCCCCATCCCCAGGGGCTAGGGCGGGGCCCTAAACGGGACATTTACCAATATTTTAAAATTCTTATACTTTGAAGACATGACAAGTATTGTATTTCACTTAGTTTACATGCTGATTTCCACATCACATCCAAACAATAAAATAAAGCTACCAGTACCTATGCTATAACTCAGGTGACCGCTAAGGTCCTTGGGCCTCGTGTTATGTATACTGACCACAACGAACTACACATGGAAAAATATCAATAAATAATCAGTCATTTTGATTGACGTCTTGTAACTTGCAGAAATAACAGAATACAGTCAATAAGCGGCGTCGAACATGGAAAACGGTATTTAGCTTCAGGTAACTTAAAACTCTTAAATTTGAATAATTTTCACCGAAACGAGGTTTTGGGCTTGCATTTTAAGTTTGAGAATCGGAATGGTTTCATGAATACATGCCATGGTATTATTAATTCGTATTCAACTATTTTATTTTCAAACGACTCCTTAATAATCTACGGGTACAGAATAATAATATTTGGCCAATAGCAAGCTCAGATGAAGAGCTTTCAAGTTAATTAAAATGAATGATCATCACCACAGAGGTGATATGTGTTTAAAAACACGATTAAGCGACCTTTTCTGAATAATCAAAAGGTTTAGGGTGTTGATATTTAGTCAGTAGCATGCCCAGATTTGTTCAAATGAATGACCTTCACGCATATTTATGGTGGCAGGGATTTTGTTTGTATTGAAAGCATTTATATGACATCTTCTGAGTACCAAAAAGGCCTTAAGGTTTTCGACCAAAAGCATGCTAACAAGACCCAATTATTAATTTTTATCAAAATTTCTACCGGCTGAGTGTCTTCTGGCAATTAGATATACATGTATCTGTATTCTGTTGAACCTAAAATTCACGACGCTTTCTCTTTTGTATGTTATAAAAAAAAAATCTGCATAACAGACTAGGACAGTTGGTACTTATTGAGTATAGCAACAGTGATAATGGATACGAGAAAGGTTCGGAGCTTTAGTAAGACAATACAAGTGAAAATCACGGACGCTTGTCGTCATAAGTCTTAATGTATTGTTATTATTTAGCATACAACTACAAACGTCGCTATCTAAATAATTCTGAACAATCATTCTATTTTTATCAATATGTTCTATAATATTTCCAAACCCTATAACGTGCAATCCCTTTTATAGCATCGGCGTTGATTCGCGCCTTACTTAATGTATCAACATCATAACCATATGCATGATTATATATTATGGATTTACGTTTTCCTAATTGTGTGCAATATATATATATATAATATGATTCACCGGTACCAGCATTTGGACACGGTCCATTTTCAATGCATTATCAGCAGGGAAAGCCAAGAGTATTCCAACAGAGGACTCCAATAAAGCAGCAGTGTCCCGGTAAAGTATGGAGCATTTCTTATTCATGATTGTCACTGTTCTTCTATGTAGTAACGTTGGCGGTGCGACTACAATGGGATATACTAAATTACTATTACAAGATTTGTTTCAAAACTATTCCAAAGACATCCGACCAGTAGAGGACCAATCGAAAGCCGTGACTGTAAACATGAACCTTGATGTTGTCTCCATCAACGACTTTGACGAAGTAGCTGGAACAATATCGGTGGTCATCATCTTGTACATTTCTTGGACTGACGAAAGTTTGGTTTGGAATTCAACCTCGTATGGAAACACAACTGTATTGACGATTACACAGAGGAAACTTTGGCTTCCCAAAATGTTCTTATGCAATCCAGCAGATTCATTTCAACCGATTGCCAGTAATCACTTCAAAGTCAATGTAATAGCAAATGGAACTGTATTATGGACACCTGGTGCTTTGTTGAAAGCAACATGTACACCGGATGTTTCTAGTTTCCCATTTGACCAACAAACATGCACACTATCAGTGAGCCCATGGGGATACTCGACCAAAGAGGTGAATCTGAATATACCTTCTACATCTGTTTTTTTCACTTATTTTTATAAAAATACTGAATGGGATGTGATAGGATCAGCTACAACGCGTTGGTCGCAATCATTTGACATGGCATATTACTATGTAACTATCAAAAGACGTCATATGAATTTTATTGTGAGTGTTGTGATACCAATCATCATGTTAGCTTTTGTGAACCCGTTCGTTTTTATTCTACCATTTGACTCAGGAGAGCGGGCGTCATACAGTATCACAGTGTTACTAGCTTTCACGGTGTATATGACGGTAGTAAGTGACCGGATGCCAGCTTCATCAGAACCTATGTCTTTTATTTCTTACTACCTTCTTGCAATGGTTGGCATCAGTGTAGTCATAGTAACGATGAATACATTTCAAATGAGAACATACAGTAAACACGATGCCGACGAACCGGTTCCTGAATGGGTGAGGAAAGCTTATATGCACATTCAAAATATATTTCGAGGGAAACAGATACAAGCTAATGAGCAATATGAAAGGCCTGCTTTTACCGACGGTAAAGCAAACAACGGATTGGAAAACAAGGGAACACAACCAATGAATATGGAGTCTTCAAACAGGAGTATCGACAAATTCTACGCCAGTATATTACCTGTATCACAGGTAAAAGAGAAAGTTAAGGCTGACACCGTCTCCGTAGTTACCGACCATCAACCAGAGGTAGTGACTTGGCACATGGTGGCGAAGATAGTTGATAAGTTTTACTTCGTCCTGTTTTTGGCAGCCACTGCCATTGCAACTGTTGCATATTTCATCAGAGTAAATTAAATCTTATATAAATAGGAAGCGAATTAAATGGGTGAGTGCAAAGTGTTTTTAATTGTGTCCCAGCGTATAGCTTTCACTTAACCAGATTAACAACTGTAGGATACACTCTCGCTTGACAGTATAGTGCTTCTCTTCATAACTGCACAGATATTCCTTTTAAATTACATCTAAGGCCAGAACAACTTTCCATATCAATCTGTTTTAACACGCTTCATGTACCAAACGTGTGTGGAACTACGTGACAGCCAAGTGAGCGTATGGCATGGTGCGGCGTCCGTCGTCGGTCCGTCGTCGGTCCGTCGTCCGTCGTCGGTCCGTTCGTCCGGCGTCAACTTTTTACTCTAAACAACTTCTTCAAAATAACCAAAAGGCCCAGGCTGATGATATTTGGTCAGTAGCATGCACGGATGAAGGGCTACCAAGATTGTTCACATGAATGACTTTGACCAAATTTCAAATTCACAGGGGTCGAATGTCGTAAAATCTTCAAACAATTTCTTCTCAATAACCAAAAGGCTCAGGGTACTGATATTGGGCTTGTAGCATGCTGGGATGAAGGGCTACACAGTTTGTTTAAATAAATCACCTTGACCCACTTTAAAGGTCACAGGGGTCAAATATGTTAAAATCTTCAATTTACTTCTTAATAACCATAGGACCCAGGGTACTGATATTGGGCATGTGGCATGCTGGGATGAAGGGCTACCAAGTTTGTTCAAATGAATGACATTGACCCTCTTTCAAGGTGGCAGGGGTCAACTGTCGTAAAATCTTCTAACCACTTTTCAATAAACAAAAGGCTCATGGTACTGAAATTTGGCCTGTAGCGTGCTGGGATGAAGGGCTACCAAGTTTGTTCAAATGAATGACCTTGACCCACTTCCAACCTAATGTTCTTGTTCGACATTCAAGGTCACAGTCGTCATATGTTTTAATCTTTTATTAGGTTCTTATGAATCAAAGACTGTAGCCGTATTTTAGTCCACTTTTAAGATTACAATTGTGAGATTAATACCAGGTGAGCGATGCAGGCCCATTGGGCCTCTTGTATTGATATATGTGGAATCTTCCACAAGGAGGATACTGTTCGTTTCTGTCTTAGTTGTTCCAAATTACTGATAGATTCTGTGGAAGACTACGCCAAACTATGGGTTTAACGAGAGTGTGATCAATTGGATTCACTTGCAAAGTGGGTTAAATTATTAGGTCTACCTTTCAAAAGAATTACCAGTCTTAAATCCGAATTAAAAACTGAAAACAATCTGCATGAATACGTAGTTTTTTCGTCAGACAAATTTAAAAACGGTCATAAAAGAAGAAGACTTGCTTGATGAACGAGAATGCAATGCACTTACTATTTTGTTGAAGACATTGAACTAGTCATCGTGGCATCGTGAGTTTTCCCATCCTTAATATAATAGTATATCCTATAGTGTTTACATTTCACAGTAGCTAACCTCATAAAAGCTATTTGCTCTATCTCATTTTCGCTACCAGATTTTTCAATAAGTGATGATTTTGTCTTTGAATAACAAGACATTCGAGAACTGCTTGCGTTTATTGAAGACTCTAGAATGATTACTTATAGCTTCCAATATCCGTCTCGTTACCTTTGGTATGGCAATAACGGTCACTCATCTCTGTAGTACCTGTAATTTCTCTCCTCGGGTGCATGTCTGCATACTTTCCTAGCTTCCGAATCAACATTTCAGACTCGTGTACTTATGGGGTTTAGTTGATTTCCTAATCCAGAACCTGGTCCATGCAGAAGCGTTCTATTGGCAAATTACTAAGTTAGGGGTTTCTACATGAGAGACTTAAATGCACACTGAAGAATTGTGCGATTTTTCGAGCTCCACTTTTTTGGGAATTAAGTGTCTACAACCATTAAAGACTTGTTAACACGACTTAAACCGTTGTGACCTACATACTTTCCTGAATTTGACAACACTAGTCTGACTGGTACCACATGTGGAACAGATTAAATTTAGGATCACGTAGTTGCGCCTTTGACTTTTTTTCTTAGAGTTACTTTGTTCCTCCTTTTTATCGACCGGGAGTTTGGTCTTTGTCCATGTGTTCTGTGATATGTTATATTTTTCATTTGCTAATACAGGCGCACCTGCTGAGATGTCGGCGTTAAATATACTTGCGTCATTCTAAAGATTCCCCTACCGTTTGCGTGAACCATTATTTATACTTGACCATGAATTCTATGCTGTAACCACTTTTTTGTTACTCACAGAATCTATATAATACCGTCAGTCAATAACGTCTAAGCATTGAAAACGGTTGTGATTTTATGTATCTCAAAACTTTCAATAATTTATCACCTTAACCAGAAGTTGGGCTCGAGCACGGAACCAGAGTTTGAGCATGGGAATGGGTTTCTCTCCTCCCCCGATAGCAGAGGAACAGGGCCCAATAAGGATAACAGAGGTGAAACTTTCAATATTCCTTTTCTATACTTATAAAAGGATTTTTATGCAGAGATATATCCAAAATATAGATATAATTTCAGTATGATATAAAAAATACGTCGCCATGATTGCTTATATAACCAATTCAAGTTAGGGATGCAAGCCCTTTTAGGTAGCAGTGTACAGTAGCGTACGGTACCATGGGTGATACTTTTGTACAATGAATAACCCCTGTTATATTACATGTATCAAAGGTTTAAAAAAATCAACTCTAAAATTGGCATATATATGATGAATTGGACTATGTGGGCTTCACATTTTAAAAGAAAATCGAATTTGGCTTGAGACTACATTTTTGGCCATTTACGAATCTGTGTCTACACAACAAAAGCTAGCTTTTCATATAGTCTATTTTTGTACTCAGCACATATGTAAATATTGTGAAAAATCTAGTTTGACGACCTATGCTTAAACGTGAGCATCTGTGACCGAGTAGGTGATATTTAATTTAAGAAAGGTTTTAAGAAAGAAAAAAACATTACTTGCGTGGGTCAAATTTTGGGTTAAAAAATCATGTATTTTTGGCGTTTTTTTTGCGTTTTTTGATGTGGTAACCATGGTTTTCACAAGTCGCAAATCTGGTGAAATCACTTTTTGAAAAAATATTCATTCTAAAAAACCCGTGTTCAAAATGTAGTTTATAAATATATATATATATATGTAGGTGTGTTGTGCAGGATGATTCCGCTATCCATGTTTATCTGAGACATGCCCATTTTTTTTTAGGATCAAGCCATTGCTACTGTACTCTGCCACCTTAGCCTCTTGTTATTCACATGAAATAAATATTTGTCTGAATAATTGCACACGGCTATTTGCCATTAATAGCGTACAAAGGAACAATAGAAATGAACAGAAGCACCTTTGACGCCATTAGAAGTCCAAATACATTATTATTAAGCGAACAAATCACAAGAGACCTTATCTCAACAGTCACTCATTCAATACAAACGCTCCCTATTAGTCAATACGGTATATACAATTTAGGAAAAACACCACTTAATTGTCATCTCTTTATCGTATCGACTTGCCTAGAATTACATTGTAAAACATCATTGATTAGTCTTTGTTTTCTTAATCATGTTAAATGTGTACATTCTAATAACAATGACACCGCATTAACACCACATATAAATACTGGGGGGAATATTGATTGAACTTCCATTTAGAACGTTTGTTGGTCAATGCTGTCAAAACACGTGATAGGAAGAATGGTATGATACTGATGATACGCCAGGACCAGCCTTTTGGACAAGTCCGTCATCTGTCAAAGCAGCATTAGTGTTGATAGTCCAGGGTATTTTAACAGAGGATTTGAAAAACAAAAGGAGCGTTTCATTTTCTCGTTTCTAACAGTTCTGTGCAGTAAGGTTGCCGATGCGACTACAACGACATTTGGTAAATTACTATTACAAGATTTGTTTCAAAACTTTTCAAAGACCTCCGACCAGGATGCCGTTTTACGACGCGTACGTAAATTTAGGGGTACTTCGATGGTAATGTCGACGGCCTTTTTATTACTTTATATTCCATGTAATTCTGCATTTATTTATTAAAATTTAATGAAGCCCATTGTGATGAAATTGAACGAAATTTTAATTTCATAAATACGAATTTTTATTTCACAATACTGCCCGGGGCATACAATTTTCGTTAGCTGATTTTGAAGATATAATAAAATATCCCACTTAATAGTTATTCCGATCGTTTTTCATGTTTAATTCGCATTTGTGCGAATTTTCTATTCATTTTAAGAAAAGTACGAAAGTAATACGAAATAAAAATGTGGGAAATTCTTTTTCACGGTATATCATTTTTTTTTAACATTTCCGATTGACTTTAAAATGATTTAAAGAAAAACATGTATAAATGTATGATAGATGTTGTATACAATGACGTGCCGTACATTTAAGTCTGCTACGTCAGGTTCCTTTAGGGTTGTATGCTATTTTACTGTTTTGTTTTCAATAATTTCACTGTCCTCGTTTTTTGTCCCATTTAAACGACATTTTATGTACATCTGCAGAATTATCCAACGCTTCCGTTATCACCAATTTCTCAGTTTTTCATCCATAATTAGTTAATTGGCCATTGTGTCCTATAGGAAAGACGTCAACAGTTAATTTGATGTACAGATGAAAAGTGATATCTCAATAACAGAACCAGAGAATTATGTACATACTACTACCAAGGACGTAGAATATCAAAATTGGATGTCAAACGAATTCATGACATTTAATGAAAAAAATGTTGATAGATGCAATTGAGAAATGACGTAACATGAAAGGCTTATGACGCGCCACTAACGTATTTCAATAAATGAGAAATTAATTAATTATAATCTACAAAAATAATTACGAACGGCTGTGTCATTTCGTCCGTCCTGTCTTTGGATTCCCAGAGTTTACATTACCCGACCTCGGCGCATTTCTTGCAAATATTTTGGTAATTGAAAAACAAAAATATGAAAATGTGTTGAAAACGATTTGATACCCATATAACTGCCATTAGTAGAGAACCCGGTACGGTAGCTATCGCTTTGTGAAGCTGTTCCCCGACCGACCAGAACCCTACCACTGAGATCTAGACAATCCCACAGCCTCATGAGTCATGTCCATGTAGATTATGCAAAGATTCTAGGTTCGAAAAGGAAAGCAACGACAAGAAATTCAAAGCCGATGAAACTTATGTTTGAAGGTAAATATACGTTTATCCGCCCTCTTGACTGTTTAATATTGTTGTGGTGCTTCTATTACAACACGTCGTAAGTCTGTCATATTTTGTTTGTTTTTTTGAAGATGATACACTTTTACTGTGTTGCATCTTTATAATAACAATACTTACACGATTAATGGGCTTAAGTTAGACTACTGGTAAAAGCTCACCTCAAGAGTTCACGGTACCTTCAAATCGAATAGTTTATTGTTTTATTACTAACATGTGCCCTGTGTTTTACTCTGTCCGCTGTCATTATTCGATTAAAGAGTTTCGTTGAGCTATTGATACAAAATAATGTCCGAGTTGCAAATTTGATATCATTATTTTTTTGTAAAATGATGAAAATCCTCGCAATTGATATTTCCATGCCTAAAACCTCAACAATATTAAGTTGTATCAAAGTTATACTTTATACAAAAACAAGGTACTAAGTACCTTTTCTGTAAAAGCTATGGAACAAAATGACAAATCTGCGCGAACGGACGGTAAAAAACCGGATTGGATAACAAAGGGCAACAATCCATGAATCTGGAACCTTCAAAAATGAATAATGATATATTCACGCCAGCATACTACCTGTATCACAGGTAAACGAAACAGTCATGGTGGCGAAGATAGCTGATAAGTTCTACTTCGTCCTGTTTTTGTCCGTCATTGGCATTGCAACTGTAACATAGTTCATCAAAGTAAATTGAGTAGGACATATCCTCTAAATGAATCAAAGGGCTGGCGCTTGATACGTTTTTGAACGTTTCACATATTATGTGTGTAACATTCAGCTAGGAAGGCTAATAACTTAATTACTGAGTTTCTTTATCCTTTCAGTATGTTCACAAATTATTGCAGAAACGATACTGTTGTATCCAACGTCAAATGCAGCTGAAAAGTCAAGCACGACGAGCAACGCTCAGCACTTGTTATCCAATGCAGCGGCTATGTCAGTATGTACACGTAGGAGGGACGTATCAGTAGAGTTTCGCATGCAGTAGGCCGGTTGCGTTTGTCATGGAGTCTGTTTGCATGGAGATGAACCTTTAAACGCCGGAACACAATCTTTCCAGGATCTGAGACAGATAAGGTATATTTGATACTGGACGGTAGTTCTATAACCCCTACTTGTTCAATCGAACATGTACCTTCTTGAAACACATCGGAACCTTTGACTTAGCCAATGATTTGTTCATTACTGATTTAATCAAAAGAAGCAGGGCTTCAGGACATTGCTTCAATAGGTCTGTTGAGAGCGCATCCAGCTCACACGACTTCGAATTCGAGGTCATGATGATATTGCACAACACGTCCAGGGTTGTTGGTGAGAGTTTTGTCAATCAATTTTTATGTCAGCAGTCATGACATAGATATCGCTGTCCGCAATAGAGTTCACTTCGCCAATATTTTGCCTGACCGTGCTGATTTTATTCAGAACGTAATCACTAAACTTGTTTGAGCAATCTTTTTCAGAAATACAACTTGGTAGGATGATTTCACGTTTCTGACCCATTATGTTTTTGGTGAGTCTAAAAAGCTGTCTATTGTCCTTTCCTCATTCTGTGATTCTTTGTGAATATTGAGCCTTCTTAGATTGAATGAGAAGTGAACCAACTAGATGGTATTGTTCCCTATAAATCTGTAAGTGAACGGTTGATTTAGTCCTTCGCCACCGTCTATCCACTTTTCTGCAGTTCTGCGTTAATCACACCACGGCGCATTCGGTCTCATAGTTATCACCTTAGTCTGTAGAGATGCATGTTCTCTATACGCACACCCATCGGCTGGACTAGAGGGGAGTCCGACAAGGTATGGTAACATGGAACTGTTTAATGCCCAAGTGTATCATACATTGATGAAAATGTGGACTTTTGTTAGCACGTTTCCAAAATGCATGATTATTTGGCCTGATAATAACACACAACAATTTCTCGAAGTAAGCTGAAGACGTCAACCAGTTTCAAATACTGAGATCAAACTTTTTTTGTCGAATTCATAAGCAAGAAACGAGACTTACTTTAAAAAGTGTCCGTTGAACGATATGATGGAAGTATAGAACATGATTTTGTAGCCACCATTTTCATATATCCAAATATGATACCAACTCGTTAGGGCCTTTGTGGAAATGTAGTCATCTTGTTTATTAGGCCATATTACGTTTTCTCCCATCTCTGCGAAAAAAGATCAATGTGTCCTATGTGAAATACCAATGAGGGATACGAGTATTCCACACAGGTGTACATGGTGACCTATACTATTATATGGCGTCACAATTGAAAACGCGTCAAACGTCAATTGACCGACCGTGAAGTGTACCGTACTATTTTCTGTTCTTACCAAATATGGCATTATAGTTTGTGTATACGGTAACTGGAAACTTTGCTCTTCTTAGTGTTGCATTTGTATTGTATGTGGCCTAGTTTACTTAAATGTCGGTTAAGATATAGGAGAAAAAGAATCAATTATTGTATGTAGGTGTGTTGGATATTAATATGCTATCCTAGGGTGAAGCATTTGATGCCAGAACCCCACAACTCTCCTAAAAGAGTTATCTACACAACCGGTCAAGGACAGATTTAAATTTCCCAGGGTTATGACTACGTGATCTTCCATTCATAACAAGTGTATGACGTCATGTCTACAATACATTGACGTCACATCAACAATAGCAGATCACGGTAGAAGGCAGAAAGCGATTTCTTAGTCACAAATTATATTTGGGAAAGAAAACAACAATCGTTTCCCTGTTTTGGGAGTGGGACAGAAAAATCTCAACCCACGAGAAAAATTCTTAAACTCTGGCTTTTGGCAAAGATTTGACCTAGACATTTATAAATCCAACCCCTTAAGTTAAGATTGGTCTGTCCTACGTCCAAGGCGGGTAAAGATTACCTTAATCTTAGTTGATCAATACGTTAAATATAAATTTAAATACCATTTACTTTTGATCAGTTTGGCTGTATTGATTTCAAATTATTTCCTTGTGTATAGAGTTTCTTCCGTTTCTTCCTGATATCAATTGATTGTCATTATAATTACTGTACAGTGTATATTCTACTACAATATTGATCACAAATATGGACTCGGCATTCAATTACAAGTTAAATAAGACATTTAGATAAATATTGTCTGTATTAATTTTCTTGACAGGGATGTTTGTTTCGTTTGTTAATCAATTATTTCACTTCAAACACGTGATTGGAAGGGGATGGGTCGATGCTAGTAATGGTACCCCAGGTTAAGCTTTTAGTCATGGCCCATTATTCATTAAATCATCAGTGGTGGAAGCCGAGGGTATTTCAACATCGGAGTTGAATTGCACAGCATTGCATTGTAACAAGATGAAACATTTCTTGTTTTTGCTTTTTACTGTTTTTCTATGCAGTAACATTGTCGACACGACAACAATGGGATTTAGTAAATTACTATTACAAGATTTGTTTCAAAACTATTCCAAAGACATCCGACCAGTAGAGGACCAATCGAAAGCCGTGACTGTAAACATGGACCTTGATGTTGTCTCCATCAACGACTTTGACGAAGTAGCTGGAACAATATCGGTGGTCATCATCTTGTACATTTCTTGGACTGACGAAAGTTTGGTTTGGAATTCCACCTCGTATGGAAACACAACTGAATTGACGTTTACACAGAAGAAGATTTGGTTACCCAAAATGTTTTTATGCAATCCGGCCGATTTATTTCTACCCATTAGTAGCAAACATTTCAAAGTCAAAGTAACGTCAAACGGCAATGTATTTTGGTTACCTGGTGCTTTGCTGAAAGCAACATGTACGCCGGATGTTTCTAGTTTCCCGTTTGACCAACAAACATGCACACTATCAGTGAGCCCATGGGGATACTCGAGCAAAGAGGTGAATCTGAATATACCTTCCCAAACTGTTTTTTTCACTTATTTTTATAAAAATACTGAATGGGATGTGATAGGATCAGCTACAACGCGTTGGTCGGGATCATTTGACATTGCATATTACTATATAACTATCAAAAGACGTCATATGAATTTTCTTGTGAGTGTTGTGATACCAATCATCATGTTAGCTTTTGTGAACCCGTTCGTTTTTATTCTACCATTTGATTCAGGTGAGCGGGCGTCGTACAGTATCACAGTGTTATTGGCATTCACTGTGTATATGACGGTAGTAAGTGACCGGATGCCAGCTTCATCGGAACCTATGTCTTTTATTTCTTACTATCTTCTCTCATTGGTTGGCATCAGTGTAGTCATAGTAACGATGAATATTTTTCAAATGAGAACATACAGTAAACATGATACCGACGAGCCGGTTCCTGCATGGCTAAGGCAAGTGTATTTGCATATCCAAAATATATTTCGAGGTAAAAAAGTAACAGCTGAGGAACAAAAAATCAAACTTGCTTTTACCGACGGTAAAGCAAACAACGGATTGGATAACAAAGGGACACAGAATCTGGAATCTTCCAAAAGAAATGGTGACTTATTTTACGCTAGCATTTTACCTGTATCACAGGGAAACGAGAAAGTTAACACTGAGACCGTGTCCATGGTTACCGAGCATCAACCGGAAGTAGTGACTTGGCACATGGTGGCGAAAACAATTGATAAGATGTACTTTGTCCTGTTTTTGGGTTTGACTTGCGTTGCAACTGCCGTATATTTCATCAATGCAAATTGAATCGTCCATAGTTAACGAAATGAATTTAATTTCATGTTCAGGTAGGTTTATAAAAGAACAGCTCGGCTTAAAACTAATAAGGATGTTAATCATTATCATTTTATACAATAGAGATGTTGTAATGTTTTGTCACTGGAAAAAAGTAATCATGGATTTGAATAACTTTTGCAAATTTCGTATCATATATGTCAAGAACTCAAGTTTTCTACTGATATTAGATTCGACGCCATTTGACTGTAGGATAAACGTGACGTCATTCATTTATTCACAAATATTTTATAGTTTTCTTTCTTAGCTCGATTCGTGTTTTTTTGTCAATAACATGTTTCAAGTATAATGCTATGCAGAGGTTATATACATATTTTTCATTCTGATATGAATATATTATCGAAACAGACTGGAGCATATTTCTTTATCGGGTATCGAAGAATAGCATTATTAACAAAGAATGAAATATGGACGTAATGACGTCAAAGACAAAACGTAGAACTGCTCATATTGATGAAGTAGCAGGTAGAAGATTGCCATGTGTTTTCGATATTACCAAATGCAACTGTCGTGTTCTCTGCATTAACCATGTGCAACAGATTTTTGTTTAAAGAGATGTGTTTTTTGAGTATATATTTCAGATGGAAAATCGATCATTTTCGTTTGTTATTTTCTGGCGACTTACATGGACTTACTATGTAGCAATGATGATGTCGAATCCTAGCCTGTATATTTTGTTATGTTATATCTTTATGACATATATATTTACATGTCTATAATAAAGCCTCTTTCCTTATGTATTTCAGTTTGTCTTACTTCAATTAACGCTTTTCAAATTCCACGTCCACTAGTAATATACAGAACACACAGGAAGCAAAGTTAAATTATTTGATCTGGTGTCATAACTCTTGGACTTTTATCATTGTTGTACGGGGGATACCACGGTACACAACTCTTCATTTTCGTTAAAATGGTACATATTTAGAAAATCGATGTCAATAATACTATTTGTCATTTAGTTGTCAGAAATTTAATTTAAGTTGGATACAAATTCATAGAAATTATTAATCTCTCTAGGTGACATCAGATAATGGTTGTTTTTACTTTGATTCCTCCTACACTGATTAGAGATAACGTGTGTGGTCTCTGCTCGTTTAACGATGGCGCTTATTGCATTGCTATGGAGGACCTTGATTCACAAGGCCGTTATCTGGGTGAAAATTGATGCCAATGTCTATATACAATGTATAAGAGGTTTGCCTACCAGCCTACCTAGCCACCTAGCCACCCACTTCACCTACCTACCGGGCCCTCATCAGGCAGTAGCAGATTACTCGGACAGTAGAAGACTCTAAAATGGAATTCTCTGCTGCGAAAGAATGTGCATTTGCGTTTTTGCGCATTCAACTTTCCAAAGCTTGAACTGCTGCATCAATACTGCCTACAAGGATAGTAATATTATTTATTGATTGCCGGGGCGAAGACAGAATGTTTATAATTTTAAGATTAAATTACGTTCATACCTCATTTTGACTTCATGTAATAGTTTTGCGTCAGATTTAATAAATTGTGATCAATTTCATATGAATACATGAGCCTGAAAAATGTGTCAACAACTATATACAAATTTTGCGGAACTTTATATACACATTTTTTAAAGTAACCAATTTTCACATCCATTTAAAAAATAATAAATGCGTATTTCATTCGACGCACTGATGACATGTTTCGTTTTTGACATTGATTAATCACTAAAAGTATCCTTTTGATGTGTCATTTTGTAATTAGTAACTGGATTTTGTCTTACTAGATTCAGAAGTTCAATATTATGTAAAGATAGTGTATAGATTGGTGTGGTGAAAACAATAAATTTCACAAAAAATCGCATATTATGTAAATTCGAATGGTTGATCGATTACTTCAAAAAGACGAGCACACGAACACGGTATGGAATTAAAAAATTTAGTTAATAGAAAATAGTTTCTCACAAGAGCAAATCTTGAAAATTTAAATAATATGGTTGTAATTATATTTTACAGATCATGATGCGGTCGATGTAGTTTCCCATTTTACCAACATTTCTTTCAGTGCAACAAAAGCGCCGCTGATTATTTGATTTAAGATGTTCAGTGTATTTTACAAAGAAGTGATAGTAATGCCGTATTTGTCACCAAACAATAGGCAAGGTTTCAATCCATGTTTAATCGTCAGTTATATGTGTATCTGCTGGCGAGCGAATTGAGGTATATACATTTTTCATATAGATTATCCTCTATTTTTATTTTTTCTCTAAGCAACAAATGTCTCATTGGTTCATGACAGAATATTTATAGTTCCATCATTATGACAGTCAGATTATTTATTTTCATAAAGGTTCATTCACAAATATCACATTTCCGGCCAAAGTCGGATTTCAATTTCGTAGGCTGCATGGAAGGAATGGGCGCTAAGGTAATCGAACAATTTGAATATTGAAACCCTATTGAAACCTTCCGTCTGTTCCCAAGTTGCTGTTGATGTTTGAATTATTTTTTTCGCCTAGCTATGGTTAACCGGTTACATGCTAAATATAAAAAGGTCAATCGATAAATATAACATATAAACACAGACAGTAACTTACGAATAATAACATACATGTATCTCACAGTGGCGAGATTCCTTTGTATGTTACAGTTGGATGCAGTTCAACTCTACTTTCATTTTCCTACATAAAAAGGAAATTTTGGAATTCATATATATCACTGAAAAAATGTTTTGTTCATTTTACAATTTAACGATGAACCTAATTCGTTTGTACATATTAGCAGCTCATGAACGTCAAAATTTCGGAGGCTTTAAACGTCAAAAACGAAAAGTTTTAAACCAAAAGTTGTTTATTTTTAACAATAGTGTAGCAATTTTTAACCATATAAAGAAAACATATATGTTTAGAATTTTAATCATGCATGCCATACGAAGTAACATCGCAAATGCAGGACAACTCGGAAAGTCGAGTGAATTTCTAACCCGTTCAACAGAAGTCTCTCTGTTTACATTAACAGTATATCATTTATCGATGAACGCCACTGGCATGTTGCCAGCTAGGAGAGTTGAATATTTAGAACACAAACAACAGACAAACGATCGCTATAAATGATGTGTAGCGCGCGGCAGTTTGTTGATTTGCAGGCAATTGTGTTGAGAACGGCTAAGCATTGCTTGTGGAATTTCTGACGACTCGAGGTAAGCCTGTGTTAATATTTCACACTATTTTTGCCTATATGCTAAAATCATATATACTAAAGCATTTAGAGTGTCGACTGTTGAAGGAACTGTGTATTGTTTTTTATTCACTGTTTGGCTATGTCATATTAAATGCCTGCATGATCACAGTTGCTTGAATCGACCTTCATCTGACATCTTTAGCAAGACTGTTATGTTATGTACTATCTGGCATATAACAAAATGGCATGCAGTCAGTTGTTTTCCCCAAGGGCGATAACTGGTACGTAGTAGCCTTGCTCAAGTCTAAAAGTTTTTTTATTTTATAATTTTTTGGTGGTGAAGGTTCAATGGATTCAAACAACTGCATTCAAGATACAAACGTACATTAAAAATATTAACTATCTTCAGTGAATTGTGTTTTAGACACGGTAAATTATCAAGTGCTATTTTTGTGAGGATACGTTATGATGTCTGACTAGATAACATAACAGGAGTGTTATACTTAAGATTTATATTATTCTCAACACAATATTATCCGAAACTGCAGGTAAGTTTGCATTAAAACTGAGAGTTCAAAAGGAAAAAAGGAAGGTAATTAAATGAGATTACAGCTAGTAATGTAATATTAAAAAGGGTAACATTTTATATAGCAATTCAGCAGGTGGATGAATTGATATTTTGCGATTAACCTTTAGTGCATGTTTTACTAATCTTCGTTACACATTTTAAATACTCTAATATTCTAGAAGGAAACAGATTTATTTAAAAGTAAATATCGATTTAAATATTTAATAATTAACATCTTATTATGCATTTCTACAGGTACCTTACAGATGTCTGCGAAAAACGTTCAACCCATAATATTTCTATCGCATGGGGCTGGTCCTTCATTTTACATCGATGCCAAACAGGCACCAAACTTGAAAGGTCTAGACAAAGATTCAAAAGCAGCGGCAGTTTTAAAAAGCTTTGTATCAGACCATCAAATCAAGAGTCCTAAGGCGCTGGTAGTTCTGAGTGCGCACTGGCAGGAGAAGACATGTTCTGTCAACATAAATGAGCAGCATTCCCTATTATATGACTACGGCGGCTTTCCTCAAGAGACATACCAGCTTCAATGGCCAGTAGTCGGGGATCTAGGCGTGGCCAGGAGGGTCAAGGAATTGTTGGAGGCAGGGGGATTCGCCTGTAAAGAGGAAAACAAGCGAGGATTAGACCATGGTGTATTTGTGCCTTTGAAATTAGTGTTCCCAGAAGCTAATGTTCCAGGTAAGATGTAGGAAAAGAAGATTTGATAAACCATGTATCAAACAAACATTATCTTAATTATGAGTATCCAGTTGATCAATGTAAGTAATGTCATATATAAATGTATGTACGTCCCTGAAATACGTCCACCCTCCCTCGCCCTAATACTTTATCCTGGATCTGTAATTGTGTTATATATGAATACTTTTCTGTTTTATTTTTTTGTAAAACATTTAATAGAAATTTATATAAAACCTACAAGTTTAGAAGAAAAATAAATAAAAAAAATGTACATAAATATAAATGGGGGGCGATTTGGGAGAACTTCTTACATGATTATATAAAGCATGCATTGTTTGCCCGGCTATTGGAAGACTGATTAAGCTTATGCGTCGTGAACGTAATTTTCAGAATGTGAAGAAATAAATAAAAAAAATCCTGTAATATATTTAAAATTAAAATAAAGTAGTATTTTCAGCATATACCTGATGAATGTTGAACCCATTAGGATTGCTGTGGCATGTCTTTATTAACGATGATTGTTTTAAAAACTTGATTATTTAATTCTATAAGGAAAATAAGGAATCCAAAAATAAATATTTCTCTTTTTCTTTTGTCAAATGCAAACAGAAAATTAATTACTGGTGCAGAATGACATTGCCTTACTGATATATGCTGCTTTCAAATACAGTGATACATTTGTGTGTCCTCTTCAAAAGAGGTGTTCACATCTATGAAACTGATTTAATATATTTGATGAAAGTGATTATGACTAGTTTAGATAAACCATTGCAATTTGAAAGATACACTAGCATGAGTCAGGACAGGGGAGAGCATTCAGGCAAATTTGTGTTGTTAGATAATGCGTATTTAGTTCGTTTAAAGGGAGGTAAATCCTACACTCGTCACAAGAATGATGAAAACATTGACATAAATCTTGTAAATTAGAACAAGCAAATCATTTCAGGATATTATTTTAAATGAACAAAGGAAAATGTCCATAAAATACCGATGGTGTAGGAAATATTTGCTCGTATACACGTAGAAGGATATAAAACTCAGACCATGTGAAAAATCCGGGAATTGAATAAAACACGTTGTTGTTTCCTTTTTACTAGTGATACAAGTGTCACTCCTTAAGAGTTTGGACATGGCTGAGCATCTGAAGATTGGCGAGGCGCTGTCAGACCTAAGTAAAGAGAATATACTAGTAATCGGTAGTGGGTTCGCTACACATGGAGGATTGTCTACCGGTGGTCTGGTGTGGGCAAAACCGTTCAAGGAATGGATTCATGATGTCGTGTCGAACTCAAAACATAGCGCTGCTGAAAGAAAACAAAAGTTCCTGGATTATAAGAAAGTGGAGACATTTTCAAAAGCGCATCCTGCCATTGAACACTTCCTCCCCATTGCAATATGTTGTGCTGCAAGCGGATACCAGGCAGCTGAAATATTATTTTCTGAATTTTCAATAGGTTGTCTGTTGAATGATCATTACAGGTTTCCAGCAAAATAAATATCAGAAATATATCCTTATAAAGTTATTATCTCATTGCACAGTATTTTTAATCGATAGTCAAATTATCCTCTTAAATACTAGTCCTCAAGAATGGCTGAATGAATCGTAACCAAATTATTGTAATACTGATGCTTAATACTTCAATGGCGTTAATGATGCTAGTGCCAACCCGCAATCCCTTCCCCTCACTTTATGAAATAACAGGACAAAAAACGGGGAACTCTTTAAACATTTAAGTTGAAGCATACCAAACATGTCAATTCAATATTTTTCGTAATGAGATCGTTTGCATCAGTTTTCAAATATCACTGAAATTCAATGTCCTAGCATTTTATTACGCTTTATTTGATTGAAATCATTCATTACTAGGCCCTCTCCTTGAAATCATTGAATATCATAACCGTGCAACATAACGGTGTATTTATTACATTATGTGTTCATTCTTTTATATGAATGATTTTTCCACATATGCAGGAACCACATTAGAATGTGCCAGCAAGGAGATCAAACCCCTATTGACTGTGCTAGCATTATTCTATAAAGTGTACATGGCTATTAGAGATAAGTACTCTGTTGTTTATGATTTTATTAACCAAAGTGATTATACGTGTATACACTTAATTTAGGCCATGTAATATACATGTATAATATAAATACTTGCCTAAGAAGTTTAGCAGTGGTATGTTATAAGTAATTGGATTTTATCCGCCTTTATCTGCGTCGCTTTCAGAAACATGAAGTGTTATAATCCTCGTATATATTCGACAGAGATCGAGTCCCTTAGTCTTTCTACATGTCAGGTCCTGGTGGACTCTGCTGGTGGCCTATCTAGCTGGAATGAATTCTTGCAGTGTTTACTTGAAATGCTGTAATGTATTCTGGCAATATTTACATGGAATACTAGTTAAAGAATCAATCAACATAAATTATCTGTTGCTTTCTTAATCATGGAAACGTAACATGAAATACTAGTTAAAGAATCAATAAACATCAATTACCTTTTGCTTTTTGAATTCTGGCATTGTTCACATGAAAAACAAGTTAAAGAAGAAAGAAAGATAAATAACCCAGCTGTTGCTTTTTGGAACTCTTCATATATCGATTTAAGTTCTTTTGTGACCTTTAGTACCACTGATGAAACCTAAAGGGACGCAATGGCCAAAATGTGAAGTAAAAAGCTTTGTTGGGATCCCAGAATGTAATTACTATTTTGTTTATTAGTGAAACTTGACTTCGTATATCTAGAGATTATTTTATCTACATTTGGGGAACATCTGGGGGCATACAACATGTTAAGTTCCCTTTTTAACACATTAATGTCTCAGAGCATGCCCAATCCCTAAATAAAAGTGGACAGATTTTTGCAAAAGCTAGACAGAGACCGGAAAAGGAGGGTTAGTCCTTAACCAACTAATCCTGAAATACGGCTTGACTTACATCCGCTGAACAGCGTAGGCTGGCAAAAAGGTCAAGTGAGCTTATACCATGATATTATATCAGTCATCTTTAGGTCCATTTCCAACAACTACTTTTACAGCTAGTCCAGATCGGCCTTGTAGTAACCAATGTTATAACTTTGGCTGTCTCTTCACACAGTTATTTCACATGCTTTGTTTTACATCTTTTACTTAGTACGGTCAATCCTGTATTAAAGTATCCTGGTGGTTTGTTTCTGTGTTTCGTTGACCACAGAACCAGATAATGATCAAGGTACGTATTAGATATCATTCCTATGTGAAGGAATTATCTATGATTATTTATGGCTTTAAATCAGCATTCGATAAAAAATACAAGCAGGGCGGAAATTTTGGCCTGATTATAACATTTATTCTAAGACTTTCGTGCCGTTGTTTCTTTGACTTTCCTACTATTAAAATAAAACTTGAAAAATTGATCTCATTCATGATACTTATGTTTAATGGGTTAGCTCTTCATCCTTCTGGAGTACACACAATTCGTTGGTATAAAAGTATTATCTGGAACTGGTTAAACCCCAAAAATGTCGATCTTTATTCCATAATTATTAGAAAAAATAAAACATGGCTTTTGCCCGACGAAAAAATGCTGGACATAGATGTATCGCTAATTTACTTAAGTTCTGACTTTATCATATAATCGAATAAAAATTATTCAGGTTCACCCCCTGAAATATGGTATAGCCACCCAAAGTCTCAATGCGCTAGTAAGTCATACTTAAAGACCCCAATTAAATATCGAAATTCCCATATGATATTTAGACATATTGAACTTGTGTATCAGTTATTAACATGGTAGATAACGACATTAACTCGGTGTGCCAGCAGGCATTGAGGTTGATGTCTTCCTCACTATAACATGTCGGTCTCTTTTGAGTACGAATTGTATGCTGCGTAATGACATATTATCTAAAGTTCATTAATAAACCCAGGTCGTGCAGAATTTAGTTTATCTTCTACTAGCTGTCGAGAAGCATACCTGCTTCAAACCAAGATGGCTGTGGCTTTGGGAAAAAACACGAATAAAATAACATATTTTACCGTATAGAATATAAAACAAAGAGTAAAACAGCCTTCGTTTTTCTCTTTCACAATCTGATAAATTAATTTATTGGCGAAATTTACAATGATTTTAGTGGTTTCGCATGGCCACATCCACCTTTGTGACGAGAGCAGTGGTAATGACAACGAAACAACAATGTATACTCGTGTTATAGAACGCTAATGGCTTAACAGATATGACCGGTAGCGCAGCTGACAAGTACCCTGCTTTATAATCAATTGGTCCGGCAATCGAATCCTTTGTGGCCGGTGTGCTTCTTTACAGCCTGTTAAAGTGTACTTAATCCCCGCACGACCTAGGTTTATAAATGAACTGTAGATAATACGCCTCTTCATAGCAGTCAGTTGGGTTTTGCAAAAGAGATTGACATGTTTTAATGTCAGTAAACTATTTTGATTGAACCGTCACATTATTGTCACAGTTATCGTCGTTATATACCATTTAAATAGCTAACATTCAAGTTAAAAATATCCATATTATATAACTCAATTCGGATGTTTATTTGCTGATTTTAAAAAGACCTGTCATGGGGTTGGAATGTTTGGTGTCTTGTAGAACCTTAACATTACATGTATACATATTATATCAGTCTTTAACAATACATAGAAGAACATTGTTAATTCGACATTCCCACTGTTCGGATGATCAGAAAATAATTTAAATAATAATATATGATTAATTTGTCCGAAATAAAGTATTTTTTCCCCAGCTTTATATACTGAAAGAGTTTCAAAAAGCTTTAGGGTGTGACTATTATGAAAAATAACAGATTTTGTTAACTATTGAGTGTATCATATATTGATGAGATTCATTTTCAAAGGTTAATTAAACTATACAGTGAAAATTTGAATCGGCATAGGCATCATGGCAGCGTATTTAACCCTTGCATAAAAAAGATTATATTTATTTAATTTTGTGACACTCTTTACATATATCTTAAGTGTTACACTCTAAATGATATCCCAACAGGGCTACACGCTATTTTTAAACTGTTATGTTAACTTTTGTACATACCTGAAATACATTTAATGTGTGTATCCATGTGTCTAGGAAGCACATTATTAAAACCCATGTATTTTAACGTTTTTTTATGTTTCTGAAATGCGTTTAATGTATTTAGGACATGTTTCTCATCAATGTTCCTCAAGTAGGTCTTTGTTGGTATCGAAAGAAATCCATTTCGTCAGTTAATGGACTTTTACATTGACCTATAATGCACGGTAATGTTTTGGAGGACGCAATATATACAAGTGTAATACAACGCTGTATGTTTGCGGCTTTTTGCCAAGCAGGTTTTATTTCTATCTTTTAATAAGTACGGCGAACCGCTGAACATGTGTGTTTTTATCTGTCTGTTTCAATGAATATGGATAAAAAGGGATTTGTTTGACTTTAATGTCACCGAAATACGTTTGTACCTTATGACGCTTAACATAACAGGTTTTGTGCTTTATTTTATAAGTACACCATACAAGAAAGACCTATTCTTCACCTGAAACTGTATATAGATTTCATATATAAAGCTGTAGTATTCTACAAACAGGAATACTGCGAACCATGCCACACATTTGGTAAAAGGTCCCAGGCAACGTCCATGTACCTGTATATCTATAATACATTTATACAATACTAAAACATGCATTAGTAGTAAAATCAATAATAAAATATGTATGGCTTCTACCAATCTAACATTAAAATCCTTAGCTTGCTATACAACCGTGTTTTTTTAAGGTGGAGTGTCTCTGCGCTCTGTGTTGAATCCCCATTAAAGTAAACCTCCAATTTGTTCGGCATTTTTCTGACTTGGAGATACGTGCACCGTGAGTTGTGTAAGCAAAAATGTAATTATTGTAATTTTTCTTTTTCACAGAAACACATTCGTCACAAGGATTCTATTCCCGGACCATTTGATTATAAATCAGGGAACTAATCAGCTGCGCTACCGGTCATATTTGTTAAGCCATTAGCTTTCTATAACACGAGTATACCTTGTTGTTTCGGTGCCGCTACCCCTGCTCTCGCTTAAAGGACGTAGCATTACTCGGAATCGACCTAGATTTACATGACGGATGTCGTTGATAAAGCAGAAGACGCTTAACCTTTCGGAACACCTGGTCCTACTATCCTTGTACATTTCAAGTATTTCCACGTAATTTCTTCATATTTTGTTTAACTTCATATATTTTCGAGTCTTGCAACCTTGTATATGTCTTTTATGAATATACATGAAAATATAAATTGACAAGAAGACATTTCGTTTCAGAATCTGTATACTGTACAAAGGCATTTATTTGCTTTTTATGAAAACACAGAGAATAACATAAATTTAACATGAAGGGGTATATATTGTCAGTGTCTTCTTACCGTAGAAAATGGGCGAGAGTCTCGTCATTTAATTAATGTGTTGTAATTTACACACTTCCACAAGGACACTTGTCAAAGTCACTAGTGTTTTAGAATTAAGTTCTTCAAATAAATCCTTACATTTCAAATGATGTACGTGTCATCTGAATAAGCTCATGCAGGTGTAAATGTGAGACATATAAGCTGTCTGTCTGTCTGTCTGTCTGTCTGTATTTATTCGGCGTCAGATATAAATTTAGACAATTGAGCTGTATATTTTTCGGGGTCAGATATAAAATTCAGCTAGATATGTATTCCGGTTCACATACGAATTTGAGACATGTAGCTATACTTTCATTCGGGGTCAACTCTAAGTGTAAATTGGAGACATATAATCTGAATAATAATTCGGGGTCAGATATAATTTTGAGACATTTAAGCTGCATGTGCACTTTACATGAATCTTGAAACATTGAATCTGGACACTTATTTGTTGTTCTTATAATCATGTGTCTCTCCTATAAGCTTAAACCAGAGATGTTAATATACATCAGATGTTTCCTATCAAACAGGAAACACTTTTTAGCAAGCATTACACGTCAATAAATCAAGGTTTGAAATGGAATCATAGTACGGTAGCAATCCGATTTTTTTACCGTAAATCAATAACCACCTAATCGAAATGGCACTGGACCTTTAAATTGCTAAAAGTGATAGAAAAAATACCACAATGTCAATAAATAATACCCCGAAGATAATTTAACGTTTGTATCTTCCAGTCATCTTTATATGAAAATGTCACCTTCTGCATCAATTCTGGACCATTGAAACATATTAATGAGGTTAACCATATATAATTATAACAAAGTTAACTACATTCTATACCAAAGAGGTTAACTGAAGTTAAGGCAAAGTTAAAAGTTGTTCAGAATAACGAAGTGATAAAGTTAAGACGAGGTAACTAAAGTTATAACGCGATAAACTGTAGTTCAGATTAACAAGGCGATTTAGTTAATCCGATGTTAACTAAAGATACAACGAGGTTAAATGTAGTCCAGAATAACGAAGTGATTTAGTTAATTCGAGGTTAATTAAAATTACAACGAGGTTAAATTTACTCCAGAATATAGAGATGTTTTAGTTAAGACGAAGTTAACAAGGGTTATAACACGGTTAGATGTAGTTCAGAAATATATTCATATGTACGTGTGATGACCTGATAATGGGCCGTTCATGGAGCCCAATGAAGAAAAATGGATCTTTATTAAAGTCAGAAACCTTTTATATCCTGGACGATCGATTATTTTACCTACTAACGAACTAATATATATTCATCTGCTGGTAAACATCTTAGTTTTTGTTTTGTGTTATTTAATTTTGGAACGAGAAATTCAGGTAATATTATTAGCATTTTTGATAAAAATAATAGGTATAGTAATCAAGTACAAAAACATTACAGGATTGAGAGGAGACCTGGGCCCAGTTGTTTAAAAGGTGGTTAGCTTAATCACTGCTTAACGACATCATTCAACCTTTAATAATTTTGTCAATATACAAGGTAAAATCTCACAATTTTGCATGTAAATTTACTCTACTAAATATTTCATATCTGGAAAGTTGTAACTAATTTCATGGTTGTGTTTTAAAGATACACAAACATTAGAATTTGCGCTAATCACTGATGAAGCTAATCACTTTTGAACAATTGGGCCCTGGTATTGCAACAATTACCATCCTTTTGTTTGATCATTTAATTTAATCATTTAGCTAGGCTGCTATGTAGCGTTACAATCACAAGTAGTGATATATTTATTTATATTTCTTACACATGGCATTTGCGTTATGTTAATCGTTTATGTTAAATTGGAGTATACAAACATTTCTCAAACCGGTACACATTACATCATTCGTTTCATAAAAAATCCAATTCAAAGGAGACTCCAGGAGATCATCTATCCCTTTACTCAACCTTATTAATGCATACATTGTGCTTATGGTAATAGAGCCGATATGCAATCAGACACTCCCAATTTTTGTCAACATGTGGCGTCGTAGCAGGGTAGATTGATTGATTACCTGTAATAACATTTATCTAAAGCGTTGATAATGTACGTCTTTGAAAAAAACTTATCTGTGATTCATATTTGCATTTTAAAAATATGATGATGGCCAGACGAAAAATAAAGCTATACAAATTTATATTTGATATGTAAATCACCTACTTATACTTCAGTCATTTAATGACGTTTGTATATGAACTAGTAATGAATCACATGTAGGTACGTCAATATACAAGTGATACACACCATATGCTAGCTTAACTGCGTCATCTGTTTAGTTGAAAAAATGTGTCTGAAAAGCTTATTGTTGTCGCGGCACCAGCATTTAGCTATTCAAAATGTAGTTTTTCTTCAATTATAATATTAATTAGATACCCGATCAACGATATTGCCAACTTTTTCGTATTGTTCATTTTTGTTTTGAACGACTTTTCATACTTTGGCTAGCTAACATCACAAACAAACAAAAATGTTAAAACATCCGACCGAAGTTATAAGTATGTTACAAAGATTTGCGTAGATCAGTTGTTAAACATATGGCAACTCTTTATTTTCACGCCTATGTTCAATAAATAAATTACTTATAGATGCACTTCCTGTTTCACTAATCTACAAGTTATTCATTATTCCGGATTTTAAAAAGGTGTTCAGACAATTGAAAGGAAAAACCCAGCACAGCTTGTAAGCTGGAATGCACAACACATTGTCTCTGGAACAAGATATTTTAAACAAATATTAAAATATGACTTGCAAACTTCCTGCAAACTTATTCGCTGATACCTACGTTACTAATCTATAACGTTCTCCATGCTATCAAATCATTGTATTGACTTCAACGTACGTAATAATTATAAATTATCTGAATATGAGAACGATAACGAGTTGGAAATCAGTGATTTTCATTGAAAATGCTAAGTGTCAGGCTGTATCCTACATTATTGTTAAAATCATCGAAAGAGTTGTGCGATTATTAAAACTGAACAAAATGTCCATGTCCTTGGATTCAAAATTACTCCATCAGTAAAACACGCAAAACTACTTCTAGTTTACAGATATTTCTCAAAAATGTATTTCGGAAATTTTACTTAACGTATTATTTAAGCTTATAAAGTTCGACAATTGTGTCCAGTTTATGTCCAATAAGTATAGTAACAAATCCTCTCACAAAACATACCAATAATACATCTTATTGGCGGATTTGTCGAGTGGTTAACACTCCAGCCTTCCACGCAGGCGGCCGGAGTTCGATCCCCTAAGTCGTCGTACGCATGGAATATTCAGAGAAAGTGTTTTCCTCCTGCCCACACAACTCCAACAACCCAGGTGGAGTACAAAATGGTCTGGGGTGGATGTTGCGGTATCTGTGCTGTAGCGTTCAAGTGAGGTGGCACTATAAATGATACCGTTGGAAGCACGGTCCCACCACAACAAGAACACATTACATCTCCAGCACACACGTAGGCATACACACATATGGAGATATTAGCCAGGTGGCATATGACTAGTAGTTAGCGCCTGATAGGGCAGCTCCTTTGAATTCCTCAGAAATTGTATAGAGTGGTTTATGTTAGCTAGATAGGGCGCTATATCAAATGTTGTATATTGTATTGTATTTTAACAATGACAACATTTATACATATCAATAAAAGGATGGTGGGGGATATTTGATTGGTTGCGTCCATTGTAGTTCCTGATATATTTGGATACATCTATTGTTTTCTAGCATTTTACTTCAGATTTTTACTGTCAGCAATCTCTTAGCGCAAAGTGTTGTTTACCTATTTTCTACCCTTTGACCCCGTGAAACCTTAAATAGTATGTCGATGTTCCATTAAGACTTAATCAAACAACCAAAAGAAATAAAATCCAACGCTTATACAACATAAAATGTATAAACTCTATATCATGCTGCCAAAGCACGATTACGGAGATATCAAAACAAAAGAGAATGCATCATGAATTATCTTATATATATTTATATAGAAAACCCCGGAGGCGAACCGAGGTGTTCCGAACACGTTGTAACACACCCATTACATGATATCCATTCAGAAAGTCATACCGATATCACGATTGCTGTAACTAAGATTTGTATCACTATCAAACACGTTTACCACCTTTAACAAAAACAATCCCTGCATGTATATGTTTAGACATGCTTGTCTAATGCTGAATTAGAGATTACATAACTGCGTGTGCTCTATAACGAAGTCTTACAACGTGGTGTTATTTTACTGTTTGAAGGGCTAACTAACAAAATACAAAATAGCGGGGAAGTGATTCATTGTATTGCAGGTAGAAATAAAAATAACAAACAAGATAATAATTATTGCTGATATAATGTTAACAGTTAATGCATAAATGAATAAAACATATTTTTTTTGTGTATATTGACATTAAATCGTGATTCACCGTGTTTATATTCGCTTTGTATACGTGACCTCTTGTTTCAAATTAATGGCTGTATGAGCGAATAGGAAAGTTTAAAAACCTGGATTTTTTATGATATATATATTATAATGTCACACACATCAAAGTAAACACTTTCTCACGTAAGTACCACCACGTAAACAACATTTACCAGTAATCCAGAATCACTCGTGTAATACTGCGAAGTAATACTTACACGTATAAATACAAACATTCACATTTGTTCATAGAGAGTGTGTACGGAGGCAAGACCACTTCATGCTAATAGTTATTATCTAAACTGACGCTTTGGTTGAATGCCATACGACATTAGATGTCATTGTACAAGTGTATATATATAAATGTTGTCGAGGTCAACATTTAAACAGCACTAGTTAGCTGTACACCTTTACCACAGCTGACGGGATTTAGTTGTGATAAAGCTGTCTATGTCATTGGTCAACCCTGGGCCTGACTGAACAAAGTGGTGGTGGACAAACAAACAGTCTCCGAGAACAGGTAACCGTTATTTCATTATCAATTTACGTTTATAACCGCTAAATTTCATCCGCCCTCTGTCAACAGTTTGGTTAGGCTGGGCGAATTTATTGGAAAGCTAATATAATATAACACGGTTTAGAAATATAGCATTTCGCAATACACAATTAAATATATCGTTGTGTATTGAAATAAAATATAGAGCATTAAGTCGATAAAAATAAATCCATGATTCAACCTAGTAATGTATAATGTTCCCATTACAGCTTTCTGATCAATATGAAGTAGTGTTTGCTTCATAAATCTAAATAACGTGGTTATTAAATCTGTGTACTGACTGCCTATTAAACGTTACCTTTCAATACAAGTATTTGTTAATTGTAAAACCAGCGGTTTCCTTGTCCTTGACGTAAGTTAAAGCTACATAGATGCTTATTTGAAATTACGACATATGTGCTATCATTTCACATGCTCAGGAAAACAAAAATATCACGATGCAATGCTATGTAATGCAATTTATCGTGATACATAGTGCACAAATGCGATACCTAACGTTACTACTACTACGTCCCTACCTATTCGATATAGTCTCGAGCTTATATGTTAACCTGTTTTGCGACACAGGTGAAAAGTGAAATTTCTGTATCCCTATTGTAAATAGGACGCCATGTCTGTTACACACCTACAAGTTCTGTAGGATCGTTTCGGAGGGCTACCACCCTGAAGACGTGGTGTTTTAAACCGAGTTAAAACCGTCGTATTTTCAAAGGTAAAGTGAACATATCGATTCTCTCTCGTGGTGTTAATCATAGGATATCTGAAACTTGTAGTTACCACGGGATCAAATTAGTATCAGGTCGTCATCATGACCTAATTTTACACCTGTCAAGTCACTGTGTCGACCATGATCGTTCACCTTAGATCATAGGTAACACATGTATGTTTACCTGAATTTAAAAGTAGGCATAATGACAGGTGCCACACGTGATGAAAGAGTTGCTTACAAGTTTAGAGAATCTAGTTCCCCCTTCGGTTTTGATAACAATGTTGTTGTTTTATTGTGTTTTTTGACGTCTCCTTAGTTCCTGTTGTTGTTATGCCTTTGAGTTGATGAGGTGCAGTTTTTACCAGCAGACGTCAGCATATGTGGCCATGTCTTCAGTTGTTGAATTTGTATCATTTACACATTTATAGTTTCAAGTTATGACGTTTAGGTTCATTCCCATAGAGACTGTGTAGTAAACTTATTACTATATTACCCCGTTCGATATTGAATTCGATTCAAAGTGGCATTGTTTCATTAACATGTACATTGTAACTTCAAGGTGAAATACCAATACATGGAGTATAATACATATATAAAGTTTGTATTTAATCTATTCTGAAACTAAAGCACACGTCAAACAGTCCTCTCAATAGTTCCAGTGGTGCCTGTTTAATGAATAAGCAAGAAACAAGTACAATCAGTTATAGTTGCAAGATTCATCGAGTCACTGAGCACTATGTAAAACGTTGTTCTTACTCCCAAATCACTAACGTCACCAGTGACCAAGCTGGCAGAGAACATTTTATATGATACGCTAGACACTCATTCATCCAGACAGTGGTATATCATATAAAACATATATATACCTATTTCATATTGCAAACCAAAACTTTTAACAGGTGTAACCTCTCTCATGCTGTCGTACCTGTAAGACGCGACCACACTGGAGAAACCTTAACGTTGGTCTCTTAACTCATTCACCCCTGAAAATTCATAATGAACTATTCCAACCTTTGAATAGGAAGGGTTCAAATGTGTCTTCAGGGGTAAATGAGTTAAGTATAGTGTCTTCACTGTGTTTTTTTCATACTGTGTTGTACATGTATCTTAAATACTTATCTAAAAAGTACATACAAATATATACAAATAAATGACTTCAAATTAGTTTTTTCGCCATGTTCATTATTGCATATCACTGGGCTTGTTCTTCGAAATTCATATATTTCTATACAGTTTGTCGTACCTTGAATACTAAGTAGTTTTTTCATACCATCGTTATATTTTCATGTAGAAATCTCCTGGAGTCGAGCAGATTTCACAACAAAGCCATGTAGTACCCTGGGTAGTTTATGTCATCATTATAGAGGCTGATAAAACCCAATATTCAGTACAGCTGTGCGGTGTCTGGTAAAACCGTCAGTGGTTTTTTTCTCGTATCACTAGACATGTTATCTGTGAAGACTATATTTCAAATAGCTTATGTCACATCACAAACAGTTTTGCTTACCTACTGTTACAATGGACAAGGTTTCGAACAAGGGTTTTCCACGTATCTTTGTCCGCTATCTGATATTTGATATTTAAATAAGTAAGCCAAATGCAACATTTTTGAAACATATTGTTGTAACGTAGGCTTAAACATATCCAGTATGATATTCGATTTGTCTTTTTAGGTTAATGACCGATATTTTTTTTTAAATAGTACGTGAAATCATCACTGTTCCAAGTGTAACATTAAATGTGTTTAATAGGTTGATGACTGATGTGATTTTTAAAAAGCAGGTAAAATAATTCCTATTTCTAGTATAAGATTCAAACTCTTTATAGGCTGATGGCCATCGATTCCTGTTGTCGTTTTATCGATGTGAAATCATCACAGCGTCAAGTGTTTATGGTATAATGACCGATACGCGTGCCTGCACTGTCAAGTCACCATGATCATTCTCGTCTGCAGCACACGCTTTGCCTCAGTTTTATGGGGTTCATGTGTTTCTGAACAGTTTGGTGTGTCCTCGATTTGCCCGTCTCCGATTGGCCATTCATACATTATCCATTTCTATGTATTGAAAGCGAAGACCAACCTCAATACATAGCATGACCACGAACCAATTACAGTAAAACATTTTTTGGATTGCATTTACCTTCAGCAAAAACCAGAGAAAAAAATCCAGGATGTAACATGTATCTCTAAATAGTAAATATGTTTACAATGCAAGATTACACGAAACCTGTTTGTCTCTTTCAAACGACATAACCAGCCACAGGCATTTTTAATATCCAGATTGACTTTTGTCTATTACTTCTGCGTTTTTTGGATCTATTTCCTTAAACTGTTTTTAATAACCATTTATTGACTCAAATGACCTCTCCTGTGTCGACGGGCCATTAAGAATGTAGTAATAATAATAGTGTTCTCGATTCCTGTTGTCGTTTTAAATGGATTTCCTAGTGTGTTGGTATTATTTTCTTATATACTTAATTGTTTTCTATCTTTTCTTCACATGTGAAGCGGAAATGTCTGTAAGCCAGTGTCAGCCCACTGTATTCCTTTCCCATGGGGCTGGGCCTTCATTTTACATGGATGCAACAGTTGAGCCAAAGGTTAAAGGATTGGATAAGGACTCGAACGCGGTAAAAGGTTTGAAGAGCTTTGTGGCAGACCATAACATCATCACGCCAAAGGCTCTAGTGGTTTTCAGTGCTCATTATGACGAGGATATATGCTCGGTCACATCATCTGAAAATTATTCCTTGGATTATGATTATGGTGATTTCCAATGGCCTCCCGAGACGTACGAAATACGTTGGCCTGTAGTCGGGGCACCCGACGTAGCAATGAGGGTCAAGGAACTGCTCGAGTCGAAAGGAATTTCCTGTAATGCGGACAGCAACCGAGGACTAGATCACGGTGTATTTGTCCCTTTAAAGCTAGTGTTTCCAGAAGCTGATATTCCAGGTACGGTGGTATCTGAATAAAGTGCATGCATAGAGTTGACACGTTTTTACATGGAGATTATTTTGATATACACTAGATTAGCTCAGGTCTTGTTCTACGTTGCGTATCATACATTTATTAGGTATAACAGCACTTACAGGTGTTAAAATTTCAACATGGAGTACATTGATTGATAGGTTTAACGTCCGCTTCACTACCGAGTAGTGTAGCATGACACTTAGTTCGTAAGTAATGATAAAAATGCTACGATTATTTATATATATGCGGACTTCATTGTAGGTCTCTGTGTTACATCCTGTATAATTTTACCTTGTATTGAAGTTTGAATATCAACAAAAAAGGATCTTAATACAGCCGATTCATTCTTTGTAAATAATCGCTATCCTCCATAAGTAAAAGTCGAAATCATTTTCACAAAAATACTAATGCATGCATAATATCACAAATTCGTTGTTTTCTTTTTCCTAGTGATTGAAGTGTCACTCCTGAAAAGTTTAGACATGGCTGAGCATCTGAAGATTGGGGAGGCACTGTCGGACCTAAGTAAAGAGAATATACTGGTGATCGGTAGCGGATTCGCCTCACACGCGGGGATGTGTCAGACAGACCTACCCTGGGCCGAGCCCTACAGGAAGTGGCTTCATGACCTGGTGTCTAACCCAAAATATAGCGCGAAAGAGAGAAAAGACAGGTTTCTGGCTTACTCTGAAGAGAAGTCATTTTCTAGTGCACACAAAACCATTGAACACTTTCTCCCTATTGCAATGTCCTGTGCAGCAAGTGGGTATCAACCGGGGACAATTCTTCATTCTGAATTCGTGATGGGCTCTCTTTTATATGACCATTACAAGTTTCAAGCAAAGTGACCCATAGTAGCAGCAAGTCAGCGGTAAGAGTCGGGATCTGGATGCAGGGGTATTGGAACGTACGTTAGGGCAGAGACCTAAAGTTAATTTAGGTCTATGGTTAGGGTATAACCTGTCGAAAGACACACCCAGTCCCTAGCTACCAACTGATGGCTCTACGTGCGTTTCACTTCTATATACAGACACCTTTAGGAAAGATTGACAGAAAGTTGTTGGCAGATCCATTCGCCCACACAACACATGGATAACCCCCTGGGAACTAGAATGTATATTTGTTTATGTCTGTGTGAATCTGTGTGTTTGACAATGCAAATACTGTGTATAAACGATAATAACATAAAATCAATTAGGTTTGAATTACTAGTGGATACAATTTACACTTTTTTTCTCATCATCGATATAAGGAGGAAATTACAGACATTATTCTGATAGGTTAATAATCAAATTTCAGTGCCATATGTTCACCAAAAACCAATATCTGTGTGTACAATGGCTACCAGTACATGCAGGTGAACTCATTTTTAACAGACTGTCGCTAAGTGTTATCTGTAGCAGTCTTTGTTGCCCTGATGTTTATGATAGAGCACACACATTACCTGATTTTATCTTGGCTGATTTATCCAATGGGCGACTCAAATATACCGTAGACAGTTGAACAACAAAGAAGTCTATTTATTCGAGTTGCAACATTCCAGAAAATCACCTTAGTCTCTAACGTAGAAGACCATTTGGTTATAGAACATACCGGACCTACTCCTATTTTGTCTATAGTCAAATATGTTTCAGGGGACCACCAAAGGGAAGGATCAAACATGATTACTTCATACAGTTAGCTGTTCTGTATGGATAAACAAAAACGATGGTCTCTTAGAGAGGATTGCTAAACAGCGGCGCCCTTTTCTCGTATTTTTTTCTTCTGAAACATCCTAATCAAAATTATCTTAATAGATACATCTGGTGTTTTTTTTTGCAAGATGTTTCTCATTGAGTTGCACATATGATCACAATGATAGCAACGCTAATGATGAAACTGTTTTAGCACATCTAAATGGTGGTTAAAAGTAAAAAAAAAATTAGACCAACAACAGGTCAGCAATAGCAAGGGCCCCACTAAGTGCCTGACTGTATCCATCCATTGTCTATTATTTGTAAAAGTAACATTGACCTTAAGAAACGTTTAAAAACCGTACCTCACATCTACGTATCAAATTCAAAAATGATCAGTGTTTTGGATTCCGAGAGAAGGATTGTACCCCCGTGGTTTATTTTTAGTAGCAGTGACCTTGACATAATAAACTTGTTTATGTGCATTTCAGTGTACAACCATGTCAAATTCGAGATAATCTCCTGTAACAAAAGTGTGGACCAATGGTCAGTGATTACTTCAGGGCACCCAGATGCAGGGTCGAAAAAAATACAACTTTATTTTACTTACAAAATAGTCTTGTCACAAATGACGCTGTATTACTGTATACTGAAAATGAAACCTGGTAGTAAATCAAATTATTTCGATGATAACTACAAATGATTAAACAATAATCAAAATAAGATAATTTCATTTTATTATCATTTCAGTAGCATTTGTTTAAAATGTACATCGGTTTCTTTGCAGTATTTGGATAAAAACAATGTTTTCAAAACCATAACAAATATTTGTATTTAAAATACAAGTATATATATATCGTATATAACAGATATTTACAGGTATCATTCTTCGTATAAATGAAATTTTCTAATGGAGAAAATGTTACAAGGAAAGGACAGACTTAGAAAGGACAAGCTTGCAAGGGAATACATGTTTAAAAAAAAATATAGAAGAGTTATTATATCATGTTTACCCTCCTTTTAACTTTGATGAAGACACAATTTGATAGAATATACACAATATACTAGGGCTGCGCTTTGCATTGAAAAAATTATATACTGTGATACGGTTTGGCAATGTAACAAGTCGTGATACACAACTCAAAAGTTGTAATATATAGAAATGATAGAAGAGAAAGTCTAAACTTGAGGCCTAGACGACAATGCTTATGTACCAGTTCAAGCTTTCTTAGTGGATATAAGTTATTGTTTTTTGAAAATAATTAACACACATCTATGTTAGTAATGCCTGTTAAATGTTACATTGTATTACACATCTTCTGTCCTATTACCTTTAATACTGATCTAATCCTAACGGTTTACCAAGCCACACGGATGTCTCTTCAATCTAAAATTCCTTGAAATATACAATTACTTCACTTAGTACTGAAAATAAATTATATCATGATATTTTCTTTTAATACAATTTTTCTATATTTATCATATTTAGCTTCACAAATTTATCCTGCCACAATTTATAAGGAGACTAGGAATATCTGATTATGTGAAGAGTTTTAAGAGGCACAATTTGAATACTTGGATTTTACGAGACATACATTATTCAAGCCCTTGCTTTGGTTGGTTGGATAACAAACAATATCACCTACATATCCCATCAAAACTGGCATAAAAATGAAATACAAGTATGTATACTTCAAATTTTCTACCATGTTATTCTGGAACAGTGTCATTGCCTTTTTTATATTTATTCATTAAAGTTTCTTTATTTTTTTTTACATGTTTCACTTTTGTTCCTTTAAAACCAACAAATAAACAGTATGTAGATGTATATTTTAACATGGTCCATGGGAGGCTCAATGACAAACAAACTTATGGCATATGACAGATCTCAATCCATGTAGAAGAAATTCTCAAGCTGATAGCAAAGTGGTACAAAACAATATAAAGTACATCTATAGGAGTTTGAGGTTCGACAACAACATGTAAGGTTAATGAAGCTATCCAACTTTTGCTTCGTTTGCCAAATTGTTTGATATTTTCTGATTTTTGAAAAAACTACTGACATTTTCATTAAAGTTTGATGTTCCAAAAAAATGAACTGAATATTGTAACAGATAAGATAAACCCCTATTTTTGTGAATTGCATGTCAACTAACAAATAGGAAAAACACTTAAATCCACACATGTAATTCTAATTTTGTCCCGAGACATGATTGAATCATTTTAAACATCATCCAATGGTTGTTTAATAGACTTATAAGTTACATAACATTGATGTGTGATACAGAAAAAAACCCCGGATTACCAGCCCAAAAACCAATAATTCTTAAATTTGAAAGTCAGAATATCATAAACCATAGAAAACTGAAATTAAAATATGTATGCAACAGTTCAAATACAATGTACAGATGAGCGTAAGTACCATTAAAAACAATACAAAATCAACAACAGAGTACCATACGGGACAGCTCTCATCAGGGATGACAACTTGATGCATTCCTCATACAGTATAGTGCTAAATATCATACTATTCTGAATAACGAGACAATATGCAATATATATAAACTGTACTGGATAAACAGCGTCCAGCATGAAATTTCACTATATACAGCATTCACCATGAAACTTCACTGTTGTACTGTATAAATACAGCTTCTAACATGAAACTTCCCTATATACAGCATTCACCATGAAACTTCACTGTTGTACTGTATAAATACAGCTTCTTACATGAAACTTCACTATAAACAGCATCCAGCACGGAACGTCACTGTATACAGCATCCAGCATGGAACGTCACTGTATACAGCATCCAGCATGGAACGTCACTGTATACAGCATCCACCGTGTAACGTCACTGTATACAGCATCCAGCATGGAACGTCACTGTATACAGCATCCAACATGGAATTCACTGTATACAGCATCCAGCATGGAACTTCACTGTATACAGCATCCAGCATGGAACGTCACTGTATACAGCATTCAGCGTGGAACATCACTGTATACAGCATCCAGCATGGAACTTCACTGCAAACAGCATCCAGCAAGGAATGTCACTGTATACAGCATCCAGCGTGCATGTCACAGTATACAGCATCCAGCATGTAATTTCACTGTATACAGCAACCAGCATGTATCTTCACTGTATACAGCATCCAACATGGAATTCACTGTATACAGCATTCAACATGGAACTTCACTGTATACAGAATCCAACATGGAACTTCACTGTATACAGCATCCAGCATGGAACTTCACTGTATACAGCATCCAGCATGGAACTTCACTGTATACAGCAACCAGCATGGAACGTCACTGTATACAGCATCCAACATGTTACGTCACTGTATACAGCATCCAGCAAGGAAAGTCAGTATATATCATCCAGCATGGAACTTCACTGTATACAGCATTCAGCGTGGAACGTCACTGTATACAGCAACCAGCATGTAACTTCACTGTATACAGCATCCAGCAAGGAAAGTCAGTATATATCATCCAACATGGAATTCACTGTATACAGCATTCAACATGGAACTTCACTGTATACAGCATTCAACATGGAACTTCACTGTATACAGAATCCAACATGGAACTTCACTGTATACAGCATTCAGCGTGGAACTTCACTGTATACAGCATCCAGCAAGGAATGTCACTGTATACAGCAACCAGCATGTAACTTCACTGTATACAGCATCCAACATGGAATTCACTGTATACAGCATCCAGCATGGAACGTCACTGTATACAGAATCCAGCAAGGAATGTCACTGTATACAGCAACCAGCATGGAACATCACTGTATACATCATCCAGCATGGAACTTCACTGTATACAGCATCCAGCATGTAACTTCACTGTATACAGCATCCAACATGGAACTTCACTGTATACAGAATCAGCATGGAACGTCACTGTATACAGCAACCAGCATGTAACTTCACTGTATACCGCAACCAGCATGTAACTTCACTGTATACAGCATCGAGCAAGGAATGTCACTGTATACAGCAACCAGCATGGAACATCACTGTATACATCATCCAGCATGGAACTTCCCTGTATACAGCATCCAGCATGTAGCTTCACTGTATACAGCATCCAGCAAGGAACGTCACTATATACAGCAACCAGCATGTAACTTCCCTGTATACAGCATCCAGCATGTAACTTCCCTGTATACAGCATCCAGCATGTAGCTTCACTGTATACAGCATCCAGCACATAACGTCACTGTATACATAATCCAGCATGAAATGTCGCTGTATACAGCATCCAGCATGGATCTTCACTGCATACAGCATCCAGCATGGAACGTCACTGTATACAGCAACCAGCATGTATCTTCACTGTATACAGCATCCAACACGGAACTTCACTGTATACAGAATCCAACATGGAACTTCACTGTATACAGAATCCAACATGGAACTTCACTGTATACAGCATTCAGCGTGGAACTTCACTGTATACAGCATTCAGCATAGAACGTCACTGTATACAGCATCCAACATGAAATATCACTGTATACAGCATCCAGCGTGCATGTCACTGTATACAGCATCAGGCGTGAAACGTTACTGTTGTACTGTATATACACAGCTTTCACAAGCTCATGCTTCAGATAAGTATTTTCAAACATACACAGACAATCAACTGATAACAAGCACTTTCCTTTACAGTCGGTGAAAGCCCTGTATACACAGCGGCACTGATTAATGTTCCTATATTGTATGACAGATGACTTAGATGTCTATGAGAGATGTTATGTTGAAGTATGGAGAGCCACACTTGGTGATTCCAGTCCAGAGTCTATGAGGTTGCCCTCACATGATATGTTTTTCTCCCTCTGAGCATCTGAAATGGTTGAAATATCACAATATAATTATCACCTCATTTTACTCAGAATCAGATGTGTTGAATACTCCCTTAACTTTATATAGCTTTACTTTTGGAATATATGAGAATTAATGATAAATACCTAAATGTCATCAGTTGAGGATTTATTTCAAACCAGTTTGAAAGAAAAACATCAGGACATTGCATTGCGTGGCTTTGCAGATTCATTCAGTATACAATTTGTGTTTTCATAATCGTTGATTACATTGAGCGAGATAATAGTTTGACAATGTCAGTCTATATAGAGTCTTGGTGGGATAAGTGTTTGACAGTGTTTGACAGTGTTGGCATGTATAGTCTAGGTAGTGAATAAATTGACAGTGTCTTCCTGTGTACAATCTGGGTGATATAAGAGTTTGACAGTGTCAGTCTATGTACAATCTGGGTGAGATAATAGTTTGACAGTGTCAGTCTATGTAGGATCTAGGTGAGATAAGAGTTTGACAGTGTCAGTTTATGTACGATCTGGGTGAGATAAGAGTTTTACAGTGTCAGTCTATGTACGATCTGGGTGAGATAAGAGTTTTACAGTGTCAGTCAATGTACGATCTGGGTGAGATAAGAGTTTGACAACAGCTGTCTTATGTTAACATACCTTTGATTACAGAGTCTGAGTGAAATAGGAGTTTGACTGCGTCTGTCCTGTGTATAGCAGTCAGAGCATCTTTCAGTCGCTTCACAGTTCCACCACATTCCTGTAAATAACAAAAACCACTATCAGTGATGGAAAATATTTTCTCTAAAATAAAAATGTCAATTGTAATCGGTACAATTAACAGTAACAAAATACATTTTAACTGCTTTGTAATCAAGCTGAACCTCCTCAACCTGTACATTTCATTCACCGAAATGTCTTTCTGGATTAGCAACTTTAATGAATTGTAAAAGGAGAAAGAGTAATGCATGACATGACCGTGATTCAAACCAATGACCCTCCAAATTCTAGATAGATGCTCTTCCAGTTCAGCTACTTGGTTGCCAACGATTGATCCAGTCCAGTTCCTCTATATTCCTTTCTTTTCCCCCAAAGACATCACTATTTACAACCCTGGTTTGGGTATCCCCTTGCCAGGCATTCACCCAGCACTTGAAATAAGGGTTGGAAAGCTTGCTAATTTTGCATTAGGAGAAAGAGGATTACACAACCGGTCCAACATGGGACACTCTGAACTCTAGATGGATGCCCTACCAATTTAGCTACCTGTGTTACCAACAATTGACCCTGTCCAATTCTGCTACAGAATGAACAAATCAGGAATTTTTGTGATTTTTGCAAATGAATACTGCTAGACTCATACATCTGGATAGAAAATTGATCAGAGTATCAAAGGAAGGTATAGTATCAATAGACTGCATAGTGTTAAAGTATAATAGAAACCTCATAGTAAGTGAAGAGGAGGCGGGTTGGGCTGTGTCCTGTTTGGTTGCCCGAGATGATTTTGCTGAAGCCCAGTTTATCTGCTAGTGCACGCCAGTCTTGCCCTTCCCTGGCTGGGTCCAGGAGTTGTGAGAGCTTCACCCTCTGCGGGTAAGTGATGCTGGCCATATCACCACCTGTCACAGGATAAAAGCACAGGTAAATATGTGTTTTACAGGTAAAAAGATGTATTAAAACCAGTGATGTGCTTGCACAACATGAATGTCAGGAGGATGTTATGGTATGGTATACTGGTAAATAGCAGTGTCTATGAAAGTCTCCTATTTATTTGTACAGTTCAAAATTCCATTTACAGTATTGAAATCATTTTGGAGAATTTGTGGATTATCTAGAAATAAAATGTGAGCTAATGGTTATATTTTTTGATATATTGACAATTGATTTTGTTTTGTGCTACCTGACTAGTGAGAAGTCTTTATCATATCAAATACAATACATTTGCTAACATACACATATGGTGTCATAATATTGAAGAAAACAGTTAAAGCACAAAGGCATATTAACAGCCCAGATAGTTGACACTAACATTTATAAAAATATGCATTACTCATTGTGCTTAATACACATTTACATACATTATTTCCTCTCTCCTACCCTCACATAATTCCAAGGACTCGCCCTCAGGGATGGGGCTTGACCCTCTCCCCTACCCCATTTGCAACATACAAAAGATTTCCCCAGGACTAACCATCAGTGATGGGGCTTGACCCTCTCTCCTAACCCCAAGAATTCCCCAGGACTCACCCTCAGTGATGAGGCTTGTCTATCTCCCCTACCCCTCATGTAACATACAAAAGATGTCCCCAGGACTCACCCTCAGTGATGGGGCTTGTCTATTTCCCCTATCCCTAATGTAACATACAAAAGATGTCCCCAGGACTCACCCTCAGTGAGAAGGCTTGACCCTCTCCCTAATGTAACATACAAAAGATGTCCCCAGGACTCACCCTCAGTGATGGGGCTTGTCTATCTCCCCTATCCCTAATGTAACATACAAAAGATGTCCCCAGACTCGCCTTCAGTGATGGGGCTTGTCCCTCTCTCATACCCCCAATATTTCCCCAGGATCCACCCTCAGTGATTGGACTTGAACCTCTCTCCTACCCCCAATATTTCCCCAGGACTCGCCCTCAGTGATTTGACTTGACCCTCTCTCCTACCCCCAATGTAACATACACAAGATTTACCCCGGACTCACCCTCAGTGATCGGTCCTATACTGCTGAGCCCACTTTCCACCTGTTCACCCTTCACCAAGGAGAGTGAGGTGAACATCTCGGCTGTCTGCTCATACGCCCTGTTGTCTGCCTCCTCATGTATTTCGCTCATACTGGTGTAGGGGTGACCGTATAACACCTTCAGGATCTACAACAAGACAAAACATTGACAGAGGGGGACCGTACAACACCTTCAGGATCTACAACAAGACAAAACATTGACAGAGGGTGACCGTACAACACCTTCAGGATCTACAACAAGACAAAACATTGACAGAGGG